>NW_025408000.1:359675-405332 GCF_008403515.1 Naegleria fowleri | reverse complement strand
TCACACCTCGATTTTCTTCCTCAAATTCAAATGTGTATTTGTTGCGAAGAATGCTTTTCCCCTTCGACGGCAACAATGCAAAAATACTTGTCACTTGATAATACACAACTTCGTCAACAAATTCCAATAATTCCCTCTCGTTTAACATTTCAAGCTTTTTTCGAATATTTGAACCTCTAAAGTGATCTAAAATCAATTCAAAGTTGGCATTTGGTCTATCAATAAAGTATGCATGATCATGTTCTTCCGCCTTGGGAGTAAAATAATCACTAAAATAGGCTGTAAAGAACGTATCCTTCTCACTCAATAACGAATTCAATGTGGTTGCAAAAATAGTACCACCAACATTTAATTTTACCATCTCATTCTGTTTGAATCGGGAGGCAATGGTGGTTGATTTTGCAAGTTTTTCTTCAATCTCTAAAATTCGTAGTTCTCGTTCATCCAAATCCAACTTTCGTTTGGTTTGATCTTTCATTTGAAGAAGTAATTGATCGTTCTTCTTTTCAAGTTCTTTTTCAAACTTCTCAGCAGCTGCTTCTCGTTCTTGTAATTCTTTTTCCTTTTGTTTCAACTCTTGTTCTTTCCGAATGAGCCATTCCATAGACAAGTTGTTGTTGTTATTATTGCTGCTGATGGTATTAGTTGTTGGTGTTATTGTTGATGGTTCACCATCTCTTGAATTGGATTGAATCATTTTTTAATAGTAAGAGAAGAACTCAGAACACCACCACTGAAAAATATAAATTAATAAACTGATCTTGTGGTTGTTGACAAATTTATCTCTTTCTCTTCTTTGATTCTTGAGCTCGTTTGTCCTTCTTGGTACGATTATCGACAAACTTCATGACGGAACCAGGTGTTTTCTTACCCACCACTTTCTTTCCACCTCCAACCACATAAACTTTCCTTCTACTTGTCTTGACGGAAGCATTCTTGTACAATTTCATAAGTTCTTTCGACTTTTCTTGTGGTGTCAATTCTTGGCTCTGTGCAATGACTTCAGCCTTGTCTTTGACTTCCTTAATCTTCTTTTGAGCTCTGAATTTTCTTCTAATCTTGGCTTCAAGAACTGCCTTGATTGGTCTTGCATCAATTTCAGCCATCTTTCGTTTAATTTCATCGGCCTCTTCTTTGGTGATTGGATCTTGTTTTCTGAATGCTTTGACTTCATCATCAACCAACCAATCTGGAACATCTTCATCATTGAAAGCATATCTGTGGAATGCATTGTCAATAAATTCTCTACGTTCCTTCTTTCGGAGGAGTTTTTTACCAAGAGCCAATGCAGTGGCTCTCACTTCAGGATCCTTCATTTCTTTTGGCATGACTTCAAAGCCACCAACATCTTGTTTAGGTTGTTGTTCTCCGACCTTTCTCTTGTAGTCAGCAATGGCTGATTCATCTTCTTCGTCATCGTCATCATCATTATCAGACTCGGAATCAGAAGAGTCCACTTCCAAATCCTCCTCTGTAATATTGTCAATTCGTCCGAGTTTACGTCTCTTAGTTCGTGTGGCATTGTCATCTTCGTTGTCACTATTTCCTGTTGCTTCTTCCATTAGCACACTGAAAATATTTTGATTGAAGAATTGGTTTGCCTTAGATTGTTTCGATCCTAAATCTCGGTGTTCAATGAGGAGCGGATTTGTATTGGGTGCTCCATATTTTTCTTCTTCATAATTAATAGCTTCATAGAGTTCATTCTTTTGTTGTGCATGCGCATCTCGTGACTGAAGAATGCTTGCCTTGAATCTTCTTGTCTTCTTTTCCATAAGTTGTTGATAGAGAGCGTCTAGTTCAGCTTCCAAAATTTCGTCTCTCTCGTCTTCGTCCAATTCAATCTTTCCAAGTGCTTCTTTTTCTTTTCGTTCTTGCTCCTTCTTGAGCTCTTTTTGTTTCAAGTAGGTCTCATAGGCTTGACTTGTGACAGATGGATCCAATACGGCGTTTAACATGTCCTTACTTGAAATGTCTTTCATACGGAATAATGCTGTATCTTCATAAATATCGAGCATATCTTCTGGTCTTTCAGTTGCAGCTTTGATAGCAAGTTTCTTTTGCTTTTCTCTCAATTTCTTTTCCTTTTTCTTTTCCATCTTTCGGTGTTTATCTTTGAGCTCGTTTAATTCTCCCTCTAATTCTTCCTCATCAGATGGGAGTTCCATTTCGTCACTTGCTGATGCTAAATTATTTTCTTCATGAACAGGTTCCAAAACTTCATCTTCTTCGTCCTGTTCAATGATATCTTCGGTATTTTCTGCGTCCAATTCATCTTTAAAATCTTTCATGTTATTTCTCCATTTGAGCAGCATTCTGAAATCTGGTTTACCCAATACACGTAAGTCTTCACATGCTTCAATGATATCTTTGTTTGTAAGTGGATGATTTAAGTAAATTTGAGACGATTCGTCAAATTCAAGTTCGTTATAATCGACCAAAATCTTGATGGGTTGATCAGTCTCAATAAACTCTGCAACACTGCATTTCTTATAGAGCAATGTAGCTCCTTCTTCATATCCTTCTTGGTTTGGCTTTTGTTTTGCTAAATCCCTAAACGATAATTTCAATTTCTTCTTTTGTGTTTCGACATCCTCAAACACTAACGAAGCATCAAAGAGTTTAGGATCAATTTCTTTTGGTGCTTTATATCCAAAACAACAAACATAGATTTCTGCGGATGCATCTCTTGATGCTTTTGGTTTAGTTGCCTCAACTTTGGTAAAGAATTGATTCAAAACCCACATGAGAGATGTATAATCTTTAGAACGAAAGACTTTGGTGATAAATAAGCCTTCAGGCTTCAAGAACTCTGTTGCCATCTTTAAAGCAAACAAACACAATTCAGATTGTGAGAAGGCATCCTTGAGCCAGTTGGCACCAACATTGGGTGCACCATCATGAAGCACGACATCACACTTTTGTCCTCTGAGTACATTCTTAACCATAGTCATGGTCTTTTTAGTAGTGATATCACCTTCAATAGTTGTAACGTGCGGAATAGCTTTGATTGGACAAAGATCTACACCTACAATGGTAGAATTTACGGGCATGAACTTTTTAGAGACTTGAAGCCAACCACCAGGTGCTGCACAAAGATCCAACAAGACTCGTGCTGTACCGAGGAAATCATACTTTTTGTTGAGTTGAACCAATTTGAAGGCAGCACGTGAACGATAGCCTTGCTCTTTGGCCATATGATAATATTTATCAAGACGTTCTGCGTTCTTCTTTGTCTTTTTCACCATTTTCTAATATATATTGTTGGGATTGATGATGTTAATGGGATGATGATGATAAATTTCAAAAATCGGAGAGAGTCAGACGAGACGAGGAAGAGAAGACGGTGATTGTTGTTATTGTTATTGATGTTAGAGAGAATTTTTTTTCTTCAAATTAAATTTTATTCTTCAACATTTTTGAAGATGAATTTGGGATGAACAAATACCTCGAGGTGAAGCAAAGTCAATCATCGCACCGCATCATGGTTGAAGCAATCAACTTGTTGTCATTCGAATGACAACAAGGAAAAACAACAAGGTTGAACTTCACTCTTAAAGTTTTACACAAAGTTTTAAATTTTGGCCGATCAACTTTTTCCAGTGAGTGAGATTATTCAATTCGATTACTTTTTCTTTCTGGTTATGAATGGTATTTTCCTTCGAAACAAGTTCTCTAAAAACGAGAGTTTGGAGTTTGAAGAACCTTGTGATTCAGATGCTTGAGAAGGTGGAGTGCTCGACGTTGTCGTTGCAGAAGATTGAACAAGTGCACTTGCAGATCGAGATTTGGACAATGTTGGAGGAGGAGCATGATTGGATGACTGTTGCTGAGGTTGTGTGTTCGGTGATGCACGATGTGATGGAATTTGAATGAAAGATGGCATCGATGATTCATATTGTTGACTGTAGTATTGAAAAGGAGGATATTCGTATTCAGTCGATTGAACTCCTTTTCTGAGATAGGTGAGATTTTCTCGTGTTGAAGTTGCTGCTGTGCCTCCACCAATGGATGTCGATGAATACTGAATACCACCGCCACCGCCACCGCCACCGCCACCACCATTACGGTTGTTTGAAGTAGAACACGTTTGTTCCAAATGACCTGTGCTGTTGGATTGTGCTAAAGATGGATATGAACTAATGGCGCTTCCTGTATTCTTCTTTTTGAGAATGTTCAATGCTTGTGAAATTTTGGATGCGTCACTTCTTTGAGGATCACAATCTTGAGATGGCTCTTGTTGTTGTTGTTGTTCAAATGGAATATGTACTGGTGGTAATATGTTGGGTTTGTTAGCATTATTACCGAATGGAGATGGTTCGTTGAGAGTGACTGGCGAATCTTGCATTCGTTCGGCATCCTGTCCATGAAGTAATTGTGACAAAGGTGGAAGATAATCTCCATCTCTAACATATCTATTGAATCCAAATGGGTCAGACGATGATGATGATGTATTAATATTTAAGGAGCTAGGTCTGTTGTTAGTCGACCGGCCACTACTACCACTAGATTGTTGATTATGTACATGAGAGTAGGATGATTGAAATGCTGTGGTTGTTGTTGATTTATCATTAAATCCACCACTAATTCCACTACTACTCGTTGGAATTGCATTAGAAGTAGTCGTATGCATTGTTGAAGGTGTTGCATTCAAAGGGTGATGATGAATTTGAGAATGCAGATTGCTTGAAGTTGCTGTACCGTTATCGGAAGGAGCACTGCTGGTTGTCACAATTGTATTTGGTGTTGTCATGTTAAATGAGGAATTTTGAGAATGATTGCCACTAAATGTATGATACTGTTGCTGATGATGATGTGATGGAGAAGATTGTGCTACAGAATGAGCCGTTGAACCCAATCCGGAATAAGTCTGTCCTGACGCACTATTATTATACGAAGAGTTGTAAGGATGTGATGAATGAGTTTGCGAAAAAGTAGGTAATTGATGTGACGATGAGCTTGTTGTCGACATGTGACTTGGCGATTGTTGAGAATGTCCATAATTATAACCTGATGCATGATGATGGTGATGATGTGAATATGGATGCTGTGTATACGGGTCTACATGCGTGGTTGTGAGTGGTTGTGGAGGATAGTATTGCTGGCTATGTTGTGCATTATTGAATTGAGAAGAGGATGAAGGTGAAGCATTTGAAGGAGGCATTCGATAATACGCAGAAGCATTCGAAGAAATTGGTGGTGGAGGATGAACCACATGCTGACTTGGAGCCGAGTAAGTATAGTTGGTGGCATTCGTTGTATAGTTATTGACTGCAATGCCGTTATTCACAGAGGTCGATTGTTTTGGGATGAATGTGGAAACACCACCACTCGAATGCTGCCCAATAACATTATTAGTGCATGATGACGAAGAACCACCTTGAAGCATCATGGAGGGCATTGAAAATCTCTTGTTTCTATTCGCATCTTTTTTCTGTTGTTGGTTTCTACTTCTCATCAAATTGTCAGTGTTTTCATCCTCCTCGTCATCTAAAGCATCGTCTCCAATAATTTCATCCTCATCGACCACATCATCTTCATCCAATTCGTGTCCCATTAAATTTGCGGGCATTCCTCCATATTGCTTATTCAATCGTTGTTGTAAATCCTTGAAAAATTCCTCTTCGTTTTGTGACCTTCGATTTGAATTGGAGTTTCCTCCACCAAGAACTGTTTGTTCCAAAATCAAATTTGAGTTTGAGCTTGTGGCTCCACCAGAGCTCATTGCATCTCCTGATACAATGGAAGGAAGAGACCATCTTTTGGATTTCGTTATGGAGCTTCGTTTCGATCCACTTCCTCCAATAATTGTTTTTGGATGTGCTCGAATGAATTTAATTTCCTCATTGATTGCGTCAATTTTACTTTGAATTCTCTCTCTAGATAATTCGTCACTGTTCGGTAACATGTCCGTGAGATCTTGACGTTTGTTTTGCAATGCTTGAAGCTAATTTGTTTGTTCGTTTCATTGTTTGTTGTTGTGTTTTACACAAGGTCAAGTTCATCATCAAATGTGTCCATCCATTCACATGGAATAACCATTTTGGTCAACCGAGCAACAATCTTCAGCGATTCCACTTACCTTTCGATAGGGCCATCTCGGAATATCATTCTCTCTACAAATTCTCTTTAATTGTGTGAGCGAAATTTGCATGGCATCAGCAGCCTCCTTGATTGGAAGATCAAAGTTTTCCTGAATATCTTGAAAAGTAATCTCCTTTTTCCTCTTACGTTTGGATTTGACAAAGTTTGTAAAGTTAACCATGGTTATTGTTGATGGTTATGATGATGCACGAGAGGGTGATTGTGGTTTTAAAGTTTCGGTTAAAAGGATCAAGTAGTCGTAGTAATAGTAATAGTTGTTGTTGTTGTAATGATGATGATGATGAACAAGTTCCTAGAGTGGTGATGATGATGATGCACAATATAGATAGCAATAAGAAGAATAATAATAATAATAATAATACACAAAGTCGATGGTGATGATGATGAAACACCACCACTCTTCAAAGCGTGTATTCACTCTCAAGTCACTCAAAGTCTTTTCAACAACGGTATAAAATCTTTTCAAAACTGAACAGACAATTGTCTTCTTCTTCTTCTTCTTCAGCGTGTAATGAGACAAACAATTTGAGTTTTGTAAATTCTCTCTCCGCTTGTTTTTTAAAAAAAGGTTTGAAAGGGAAAGACTTTCAAAGACAACTTGCTGCGGAGAGCTTTTGCACGCACAACAATAGTAACAACACCAATGATGGAGAGAAGGAGGAGGAGGAGGATGCTACTCTCTCGAATCGTTGTTGTTCTTCTGAATGGACCCAAACGGTTTTGCTTTTTTTTGAGAGCTGACAGAAAGTGTTGATGAATGTTGCTTTTTTAATGGAAGTATTTCTATGTGGATCGTCAGTACCCGAGTTTGAAAATCAGTTTTCAATGATGGACGGGATTATGCGAGAATGGATGTTTTAAAACGAAATTGTTGTGACACTTTTGAGAACTGTCTTCAAAGGCTTCAATTGGGTTGTGAATGACAGGTGGCGTTTACTCATCACTGTTGACCTTTCGAACAGCTTTTGGGAAAAGTTGTCACTCAATGATCTTCAATGTTCCGCCTTGTCTAACGTTGACCACTTGGTCAATTGCCTCTCTGAGAGAAAGTGTTTGAGTTGCATTCCCGTCACAATCATGTCAAATAACAACAAGGTCTCACACGTGTGCTCCAAGATTGTTCTTCGCCAATGATTTGACTCTCTATGTAGGAAAATAATATTCAAAAATCGAGAAGGTTCTTTTATAACTCGTGAACTCATACGGTGATTGAGGTAATTCAATACTTTTATAATTCAGTTTTAATCTAAAACACCAAGTTAAGACCGCAGTGCAACATGTTTTGTAAAAATAGTTCAATTTTCCAATTTTTTTAAAAAAAATGTCTTTTTCTTTCCCTGTTGAAGGCTTACAACCCAAAGATGAAATTCAAGCCAATGCATTTCTTCAGAGATTTCCGAATTATGATGGACGTGGAGTGATCATCGCAATATTTGATACTGGTGTGGATGGTAAGTGGATGAAGGAATTTATTTGGATGGATCATTAATTCTTTCAAATTCTTTCATGGTTATTCAAAATGAATATCGTCTTGATGATCTCTTATGAACAATTAATTGCGGATTGAAATTGCAACAACAGTTGGTGCTCCTGGATTGAACGGAAAAACAACTGATGGATCCTACAAAATTGTGGATGCTGTGGATTGTACGGGTAGTGGAGATGTTGATTGTAAAACTATTGTGAAAGTAGATGAGAGTGGAATCATTACTGGAAAATCTGGAAGAAAATTAAAAATTGATCATGCATGGAAAGAGATGAATCCTTCAAATCAATATCGTATTGGTATCAAGAATGTTTTTGATATTTATCCTCAACCATTGGTTGACAGAGTTAAGGAAGAACGAAAGAAACAATTTCAAAAGAAACAAACTGAGAAAATTGTAGAATTGAAAGAAAAAACAAATTCTTTAAGAAATTCATCAAATGAAGAATCAGTTAAAAAACAAGCTTCTGAAATTGACAAACAAATTACTGCTCTAGAGGAACTCTTTTCCAAGATGTACGACGATACTGGTCCTGTTTTGGACTGTGTGGTGTTTTTGGATGAAAAGACTTCTGTTTGGAGAGCAGTTGTTGTTTCAGAGTCGTATGATCCTAATGTTAACATCTTTGAACCTCTCAACGAGGATCTGGTTATTGATTTAAGCAAGGAAAAACTTCTTTGTGATTTTAAATTGGAACACCAATATGGAACATTTACAGAACTGGATCTTTTAAATTATTCTGTTAATATTTATGATAATGGTAATATTTTATCCATTGTTGCTCCTTCTGGCTCTCATGGAACTCATGTCGCAGGAATTGTTGCAGCTTACTTTCCAGATCAACAAGAACTTAATGGTGTTGCTCCTGGAGCTCAAATTATTTCATGCAAAATAGGTGATACTAGACTTGGCACCATGGAGACAACTCTTGCACTTAACAGGGCTTTAATATCCTGTTATTTGAACAAGTGCTCCATCATTAACATGAGCTACGGAGAACCTACTTCACTTGCAAATTCTGGATTCTTCAAAGAAAAGGTAAATGAGTTGGTCTATGAACATAATGTCACATTTGTGACCAGTGCGGGTAAGTGAAAAAAAGAAGAATTGGTTACTTCACAATTTACATTCATGAAATAGGCAACAGCGGCCCTAATTTCACAACATCCGGTGCTCCTGCATCACTACAGGACGCATGTATTGGAGTTGGCGCATATGTGACAAGTTCCATGATGAAATCTCAATATGGCTTGTCAGAGTTGGTGCCAGATTCACAATTTACATGGTCGTCAAGAGGACCAACCGAAGATGGTGCCTTTTGTCCTTGGATTTCTGCTCTTGGCGCTGCTATTACTTCTGTACCTAATTATACTCTTCTTAAAAATCAAAGGTTTGTTTTACATATTCATTTTGATATAGTAATGACACGTATTCTTCATGTAGAATGAACGGAACGTCCATGGCTAGTCCCAACGCTGCGTAAGTATTAATAACATCACTATTATTTTGCTAAATCCACATTTAAAGAGGAGGTAAGTTTAATACAAAATGCTTACATATTTGAACTACTCAAATTCTCACAACTCTTTAGGGCTTGCATTATTGTACAGTGCTCTTAAAGCAGAGAACAAGGAATGGAATCCATACTACATCAAACGTGTGATTGCTAACACTGCAAAAATTAACATTGAAAACAAAGGTGAGAATGAACATTCACAACATCCATGCTCCATTGGTTATGGCTTGATACAAATTCTTAACTCGTATGAATTGATAGACAAACATCCTTACAATCCAGAGACAGACAATTATCGATATGAAATTACAATTCCTCAAAGAAACAATGCAAGAGGCATTTACCTTCGAGAGCAATATGAAACACACTCCACACAAAGCTACACAGTCAACATTGATTTGAAATATTCCAAAAAGACAAAAAATTCTCACAAGTTGAATTTTGAAAAACGTTTGAAATTAGTGCCAGTGATTTATCAAAGAACAGGAAATACCGTTTTTACAGATCAGCCAATTTCTCAAAAAGTTCCAAACTTCATTCGTGCTCCTGAATTTTTACATTTACCTGGAAGTTTTACATTCAATGTTCAACTAGATACTGAAGTACTTGACTCTGGAGAAATATATTCTGCAAGATTGGATGCCTACGACTGTGATCGGTTGTCGTTTGGTCCTGTTTTTTCTGTACCAATTACTGTGATCAAACCTGCTAAGCTTTCACATGAAACAGATCGCACAACTTTTTCAGATATTAGAATGAAACCCGGAGAATTGTACAGAAATTATATCACCACACCATCAAGTACTGTTCAATATTGTAAAATTACACTTAGAGCCGTAGAGATGGATATTCAAAAGATGTTTGTGCTGCATACGACTCAACTTCTTGAAAAAGAGGCCTATTCTTTACATGACACAAGAAAATTTATCAACCTTTCAAAATCGGATGTGAGTTCACACTTTATCAAAACACTCCCCAACAGAACCTTGGAATTGACAGTGGGTCAATTTTGGAGCTCTCCAGGAGAATCAATATTGACAGTCGAAGTTGAATTTTTCGGTTTTGATTCTATCAGTGCCTCAAACGATGAAGTGTTTTTCGATGGAGCTGAATTTACAAAAAAGATTCAAATTAACCCTTCATTACGTAATATGGAAATGCAACTGAGTGCCAAGCTTGATAATTGGAAAGAAGTTTTGACTCCTGTGAATAGTGAAGACGAAAAGTTGATTCAGATCCAAAATGATCAAAGAAACACCTATTTCGACAGTGGAAAATGCAGCTACAACATGATACTCGAATATCATCTGAAAATGTCATCTGAACATGAAATCACTCCAAGCTTACCCCAAATTTCAAACTGTCTCTATGAATCAGAATTAGAAGCAAGAATGATCATGGTCTTTAACAAGAGTAAGCGATTGCTCAAAGTTGTGGATTATCATCCGAAAAAGTTCAAACTAAAGAAAGGAGACTATGTGATTAGAGTTTTGCTTCGCCATGACTCGTTACCCTTGTTACAAAAATTTAAAAATCATCCCATTGTCATTTCACATGCACTAGCTAAACCTCTCTCATTGAAATTTTACAAGAATGCGAATGGACCTCTCTCAGATACCAACAAACAAGATGAAAAATTCAAAATGATCCATGGAAGAAGCAATACTTTTGTGTTGGGATACACTGGTGTGGATACCAAAGATCTTCCGAAAGAGGTGAAAGCTGGCGATCGTCTCACTGGTAAATTACAGTATCAAAGTGCTGAGACGGCATATTTGTCGCTCACCTTTGTCGTGCCACCATCATTTGTAAGCTCTGAAAAATCTTCAACAACTTCTGAAAAGGAGAATAAGGCCGACAAGAGAACTCCCGAAGACAAGTACAATGATTATGTGATGGAACAAAAATTGTCGTATTTGAAAAAGCTGAAAGCGGAGGCATTACCTTTTGTGGACAAAATTCTTTCGGAAAATCCAAAACATTTGAATGCACTGCTATTGAAACTTGATATATTGAAAGATCAGTACAAATCTCAGAAAGATAACAAAAGCATTCATTACCAGAATATTTGTGAACTTGTGGACTCTATCTTCCAAGCTATTGATATGACAACACTCGCTCTCCATTATGGTACTCTTCCTAAAAACAAAACAAAGAATGAAAATGAGGAATCTGAATTAGAAGCTCAGGAATATCAACTTAAATCGAAAGAAATGGACAAACAGAAAGATGCTTTGGTATCTTGTTTGCAACTCAAATTAGAAATTTTACTGGACCAAAATAATGGACTGGAGATTACAGAGCGGGATAAGCAAATCAAAGATACCATGAAATCACTCAGGCAATGGATTGACCCCACGGAAAAATGCTTGCTCTTGGATGTTCAGTATGATTTCTATTTTAAACAGTACTCTGTGGTATTACAAAAAGTGATTAAGTCGTTGACAGGAGATGCAACTTCTGAGAATGAAGTCAAATTATTTGACATCCTTATATCAGTCACTAAGGAGCTTGGCTTCTCTCATTGGCATACTTTGCTATCAAGTATGAAAAAATCCAAATATCCTGATGAATATCCTCTATTTTAACCTGAATTTTGACATCTTAATAAATTATCAATTATTATAACGAATCTCTTCCTCCCCGGTGCTCCAATTTGGGCTCAAATTCTCCACATCAGACAACGAAGGGAACACTTCGCTTAACGAATAATCCAATCGTGTATGATATCGGGCTAGCATGCGATGAAGAGAAACCGTGTTTTGATCATCCTTAGCGTATTGATAGAGTATTCTCATCACCTTCAGTAATCTTGGAGCAATACGATCATTCGCATGTTGAATCACATAATCCTCCAGTTGAGAAATTGATGCCTTAATGACATCAAACAATGCATACTCCGCCATAAAATCAAATTTTTTCCCTAAGATGAACATTGATTCAAATTCCTCCGCTTTTTCATCCTGTTCTTGAGTCTGTAGTTCGTTCATCCAATCAGAATCGTCTATGACTTTTTCATTTGCAACTTCAAAAATAGTTGAAATTACAGGTTCAGCATTCAATTCATTATATATTCCTGGGTAAATCAACAATCTTTCAACAGGTCTCACAATAAATTGCTTGCTTGTATCGTCGTCAAGTGTGGAGCTATCTACCAGTATTTTGCAACCCAAAACGTCGGCTAATCTTGTCATTTTCTTTGCATTTTCTGCTAAGCCTCCAACCACAAAGAATGATCTAAACAAAGAGCATCCTAAATTTCCTGCATAGGTCTTTCCAGAACTAATACCAATTCTGCACTTAATTTTGGCAATGCCACTAGTGTCGTTAATATTGGAAATAATCTTGGCAAATTTAAGGGCTACTTCGAGTGCTTGCAAGTTCACGCTTTTTTTAGGAGTTGATTCTGGTGAAAGATTCAACTGATATTCGTCCACTGAGAGGGTCTGAAAATCTGCTTGAAAAATTTTTGCTATTGTGCATAAGCCGTAACTAATTTTGGAAAAGATGCTGGCGATTTCATGAGATGAATTTTTGGCCACTAAATTAGACAGCCAAATTCTTACGACAGCACTCTGTCGTGCCGTCAGTCCCATTTTAAATAGCGAGTTACCTTTGTTCTTAGTCCCAGTTAATAATGTAGAAGCGCTTGAAAGAGAATAGTTGACAGATCCAGTGTCACTTTGTTCGGCGGGGATTATTGGGATAATATCGTTGGTCGAGGTTGGATTCGGGTGAAATTCTTTGTTGTAGTTTTTGATTTGTACAAATACGCTCTCTGGAATGAATGTCTTAATTTCATTAAGCCAAACAACCATATCGTGAAGATAGACAAACATGTTGTCGACTTCTTTGAAAACACTCGAAATAAATTCCAAATTTTCAAAGTCCATTGTCTTAATCTTGCTGAACTGTTTTTCCAAATGTCGCAACGGAGCTGTGGTAGTATAACCAATACATATTGCTACGATAATACCAAGGATAGTTACAACCACAGCAACACCTACAGTTGCTCCTGTGCTGATATTTGTTGCGAATTCAATTTCACTTTTTCGTACAACAACAAAAACATTCCAAACTAAATTGGAAAGAGTGTACTCCAGTTTTAAAACATAATAATCAATCCCATTGGAAGAGATGGAAATGAAATTTGGTGCTTTTGAAAGGCTACCATAAACAGATTGTATCTTCTTCATCAATTCACCAGCTCTTTGGTCTTTTAAATCATAAATGGACACCCTAGAAATTCCGTCATCAGGTCTGGTATTAATACTACCACCAATAATCAAATCATTATTGGTCTGTGAGACTAACACATAGCCAGATCCAAGAACTGTAAGTCCAGAAAGAAAATTCTGGATCAAGTTCAAAGAAAGATTTGTTTTGGCCAAACCCACTACTCTTTTGTTTCCCTTTGCATACTCCACTGGATCGAATAACTTGACACAACAATATATTGTATAACCTCCTCCTGGTACATAATATGGCTCTCCTATCACATGGTCTGTTTGAAGTAAAGGAAATTGTTCAAAGCTATGAACCCAATAGCTTTGTTTGGTCGTGTCGTAATTGGGTGTCACTAAGAAACACCATTAAGACCATTTTAATGTTACAAGCGCATTATTATGACATTTACATACCTTTCAGCTGACCAGTGATTTCTCCATTTGATGCATTCACACTCATGGTATATAAGACATATTCATCCACTGGTTTGTAGTAATATGATAATACCTCATTAGGAGGAACACCAAACAAGTTGAACGTATACAATTCATCTTCAAATATCAGACCAATACCATAAGGATTGAACGCATTGAATTTGGTATAAAGGTAAGACAAGGAAGGGCGTTTGGGAATCAGACCAATATTGTAATCATCGGCGACTGTTCTTGTAGCAACAATGATTGGCCGAATCTGAGAGTCTACATAGGTCAGAACATTCATACCTGCAGAGATCATCAACTCTGTTGAGAGCTCGTTTAAAGCTTGTTTGGTCGAAACAAACGAGGTGAGCCATACCAAACATGAGCAGGTCAAGACTAGAATCGTGATGGTGAGCATGATAAAGATCCGTACTGAAAAGCATCCAGAACAGGGGAGCGAGTGCTTTTTTGCAATTTCGTTCTTCATGGAGGGGTGATGATCTTCAAGCGCAATGCTTTCATGATTGGTTTGAGCCGCCATCGATCCTTCTCCGCTCTCTTTATTACAAATGCTGTCGGTGCTGGCAACGGGCTGTATTTTCATGGGCATGAGGCTTTCAAAAGGGAAATTTAAGCTTGATGCGAGCAAGATGATCCGATGGTCAAACCAAATTATCTTCTTCTTCTTCTTAACATATATAATATGGTACAATAAACCTCAAGAGTGTTGTATGCTTAGTATAGCAGCTCAAACCAAGTTGCTTGGTTGTGTAGTGTTTCGGCGCTCAGCAACGAGGTGGTGCGAGGACAGTGTTTTTGGATTTTTTTTCCTTTCTAAGCTGTCCTTGTTGTGTTGAAGAGATTTCAGATTGCAAATCGGTTGTTGGTTTTGGTCGTGTAAAGAAACAGCTTGTTTTGGCGTTGGAAGGAACTGGCTAAAAAGAGAATCACCAACACAAGGTCCAAAAATCTTGCCCTAGCAGTAGAAAATGGATGGCTTTGAGGTGAACATGTCACCACCTCGATTTAAAGAATCAAAGCGAGGTGGTTCTTAGATACAACTACACTTGAATGAGTGTCTTTTATTTTGATAGATTAAGGAATGTCTTCTTAATAATGTTATTTACAACAGCGAGTCGACACGTGCTCGAAAAAACAAATTAACAAGCACAGCCACCACCACTGCCTCCTTGTTGTGGTTTTGTACCTGGCTTTTTGTCATCATTGGTATCGTCAATAATAACTTTATCAGTTGGGCCAATGGGTACGTCACCAGTGGTCTCTTCTGTCTTCTTATTCTTTCGGCTTTGTGTCTTATAAATTTCTTTCAAAAGAGTTGTGAAAGCCTCGTCGACGTTTGTCGAATCCAAAGCAGAAGTTTCCATGAAAGGAACATTATGTTTCTCAGCGAAAGCTCTTCCTGTTGCAGTTTCAACTTGTCTCAAATGATTCAAGTCACACTTGTTTCCAATCAAGATATTGATACATCCATTTTCACCTTGGTTTTCAATTTCCTTGAACCATTTTTCCAAGTTATCAAAGCTTTCTTGATTGGTAATGTCATAAACAATGAGAGCTCCGTTAGCACCTCTGTAGTAAGCAGCAGAAACTATCAAAAGCAAGATAATAATCCGGTTGATACAAAAGTATACACTTACTTGCTCTAAATCGTTCTTGACCAGCACTGGTATTACGGAAATATAAAATGATGAGTTTTCATCAGTTGACAAGTAATTGACATCCCGTGTAGTAGCAAATACAGAATTCACAAAGTATTTCGATACATGGAAATATTATTTTAAAAAAGTGAATTGGAATGTATAAAAACGAAATAGTAATAGAAATAAGAAACAAATATCAACACGATGATGAAAGAAGCAACAACAAAATAATAAAACCTACGTGTCCCAAATTTGTCCCTTGATAGTGACACCATCGTATTCAATTGATTTGGCACCAAACTCAACTCCAATGGTTGGTTTGGTATCCTTTGTGAATTTGTTTTGAGTAAATCTAGTGATGAGGTTGGATTTTCCAACACCGGAATCGCCAATAACAACAACTGTTGTATCAATCCGAACATTTGATGGCAAACAACAACAACAATAACGGGACTATTAATTTTCATCATCGTGATGAGAATATTTACCTTTGTATAAAACGTCGCAATCCATTTTTATCAATTAAGAATTGTTGATGATATTCTCCTGATGAACCAAACAATAACCGACTGGGAAAGAAAAATCGACGAGAGAGTAAGAACAATCGACAACGGTTCTGGCGATAAATTTTTTGACTTGTCTCCAAATTTATTTTGGTGATGCCCACCCACAATTTGGAAGGTGGGAAACTGCAACGGCTGAGAAATTGAGTAGTTAGTGGTAACAACAGAAACACTAAGTACTACTGTCTCTGAACCATACAGTCACTTATTGTTCGAATGGTCGTGTATTTTAACACCTCAGTGCAAGTGAATTAAAATTCATGTCTCAAGAGGTGGAAGTATTTCATAGAGTGACCCTTGTATGAACCTCGAGAGAGAAATTCAAACAGGATCGACAGGTGATGAGATTCTTGTGTTGTTTGAGTTTGATGAATGATTCCCCAAAAACATCTTTGCTCCATAACTTTCCACAACAAAAGCACGAAACAAAATAAGGTGATGATGGTGACTTGGTGGTCGAATTATTTTGAGAGAAGGCCATCTCTGGAGCTTGTTGAGCTTGGTGAGCAAGGCAAGCTTTCCACAGCTCCCCTAATGTTGGTGAAATCTGGTGGACAGCAAATTCTTGAACATTACTTCCTGTCATGGCTACTGAATGGTGAGGATATCCTTGCCAGGGTCTATTCCAGTCCACTGCGGGGCTTGAGAAAGCTGGAACAATGATAAACTGAGGAACACGGCTCAAATCTTGGTCATCGTTGAATTTAACGTCGTCATTATAGGATGACCAAGGATAACATTCATCTAACCAAGAATCGGTTCCAACTAGGACACACACTCTTCCCAATCCTTTTGCATTGAAACAAAAATTGTTTGCATTGATGTGTACACTTTTGTTACGTTTTGTCAATAGATGATATTCGTCCTCAGAAGGAAATAATTTTGTGCTAACGTGTGCAATATTTCCAAACGGGTCATACACGACACATTGATTGTAAAGTCCGTCATTGGTTAGTCGCTTCATTTTAGAGTTGTACTCGATTTTAGGTAAATAAATACTGCCGGCAACCACATAAGCTCTTCTTTGTTTAGCTATCTCTGAAAAAGTTTTGTCATAAACCTCAAACATTGCTTGAGACTTTAGCTTGTAGATGCTTCGATAAATCAGTCCCTCCCAAGTCACAAAACTAAATAGATTTGTCAGATGTCTAAGGTCAATAAAATATGAAAAACATTCCACTATGAAATATCTCATAAATTGGATAATATTAGCTGCTGCAATAAAAATCATTGCTATTAATTGAGATGGAATTAAAAATATAAATGGCTGTTCATTGAGAGCCACTAGCCAAGCTCCAATCAATTCTGGAAATATAATAATCTCTGCGTCATGTTTAATCGTTCCATGATTGTTTGTTATAGAGTTTGTAATTATTGACGTTTCATTATTAATGTTTGATATATCCTTCACCTCTGATTCACAATGAACAGAATTCGCATTAATATTTTCAGTAATTGTCTTTTTCTTTACAGCCTCTTCCAAAAATTGGTTCATTGAGTTTTGAAAAGTATTCTCATTCTTGTAGCAATCTTGTGAGAGGCCATTGATATGGACCAATACCACGTTCACTTGATTCTTTGTAGAACCGCTTTCCGATGATGATGATGACAAACGAGCGCTTACATGAGGATTGAACATTTTTTTTTCAAAAAAACGAAAAAATTGATTCGGTCAAATTCCTTGCAACCATCATAAAGCTGTTTTATTCAATCAATCCTAAACTGCAATCAACTGCAAGCCAACAACTTGGTTCTGCTTGTAAACAAATATTTATCTTAACATATAAATTGTAAATACGTATTGTATGAAAACCAAGGAATATGGGAGTAGAATTATCGACTTTTCAAGACGATGATGAGTACAGCCTTCATCATAGTTCTCATGGTTCTGGAAAACTATTAATGTATTGTGGATGTCCGGTAGGAGAGAATGATACAAGCCGATGTAAAAATCCGCATCTTCACGTTTATCATCGACATTTGGAACACCACAACGACTCTTCATCGGAACCACAAATAAGCTTATTTCCGGCGGAGCAAACAAGCGATGTGCTCGGCGTTGGATGGACGTTGAGCCAACTTTCCTCGAATAGACATTACTACCAAGGTGATGGCGAGGGTGAACAGCTAGAGAAGGCTAATACTCCTTCTTCTCAACACAAATTCAATGATTTTGATTCCACTTGCAAAGAGTTAAGGCCGAACAAGGAAGGAATTTCGGGAGACCATTTCATGACTCATGGACATCCACTAGAAGGAGCAGATTTGTCTGATGAAGAAATGATTGAAAAAGTAATGTATCAACAATGTGTTCTACAGTACCATCTTATGATGTATCACTTTCCTGCTCCATTACCAGAATTTTATGAAATGTACACTAGACATATTGGAAGACCTTTTTCTGAGTTGCAAGATGAGTTTGATTTGAAGCTAGAACATTTCATTCTTGCGAATTACACTTTTCCTCCAATTGAGAAAGGGAAACAAAGGGAGTCTCTTTTAGATCAGTGCAACAAATTTTTGGATCATTGTCTACAGCATCGATAATGTCATTGAGGCAATTCTGTAATTCGATTGCCTTAGATTCGATAATGCCAACCTTCTTTGTTTATTTACAATGCTATCCAATAGGGTGGAGTAATTTTAATGGAAGAGCTGGTATCTGTTTCAGAAACAAGAGAAATATTAGAATCCTTCTCCATTAGGGGTTCAAATTTCACAAGAGCCAGTCCTAAAGATCCATCACGGGAACACATTCTTCCTGCCTTATCATTTCTGAGATTTTCTACACTTTCTCCGCTAAATATTAGTTCAGTACCTGGG
The DNA here is from genome assembly GCF_008403515.1 of Naegleria fowleri. Taxonomy (NCBI): domain Eukaryota; phylum Heterolobosea; class Eutetramitea; order Acrasida; family Naegleriidae; genus Naegleria; species Naegleria fowleri. The sequence continues at coordinate 386,531 of NW_025408000.1, read as the reverse complement.
CTTGGTAAATTGTCACCTCGAACAATAAGAATTCTCTTTCGAATTTCACCTCTATGATAGGTTCTAGTGGTTAATTCCTGACCGATATAACATCCCTTATCAAAGTGAATTCCACCAATTTGCTCAAATCCTGCCTCCATTGGAAATGCAACATCTGTTGGAATGTCAATTGCATTCTCGGCAATTCCACATAGAATCCGAACTCTTTCATAGTATTCCGCCTTTTCAGTATCCAATATCAATTGTTCTGGCTGCAATTCTGACTGAACATCTTGTTTGAATTTCTCATACTCACTTTGTGACTTGAAAAATCCATAAATCCTGTATCCGAGTACGTCCAATCGTGGATCCCTCAAACACACGACAGAATCCTTCCATTTGTACTTGAGCTCACCAGTTTTAGCTTTTAAAAGTGGATTTCCAAATAATGCAAAGACTTTGACAACTGTGGTACCTTCAGGTTGATTGTCAAAGCTTGTGACATATTTTTCAATTTTAACCTTCTTTCTTAGTACATGACTTTTCAAATGTGCAAATAAATCATCAGTCTTGGTTGTATCGTGCTCAATATAAATTCTGTTATTATTTTTCATTGCTCCACTTTCACTATCAAATTCTATTCCAAGAATGGTATCAAACAGAACTCTTCCTTTGGGATTTAAAAACATGGAAGGTTGGGAATTATGAAGAGCTAAAGATGTTTTCTTTGCATCATCTATGTGTAAAAGCCTTTTGGAGACATCACTTGTGACAAGTGAGTGAATAAAAGAATCAGCCTGCTCTCCTTCAACTGTCAGAACGCTCCTCTTGAACGAAATTTCACTAAAACAAAGCTTGGAACTTGAGGTGCTGAATAATTCTTCAACAATGTTCTTTCCATTGACAATTAATTGATCGGAAAGCTTTTGATTACAAAAAGTATAGAATTTTGAATTCTTTTTTGATTTACTTGTGGAGGCAGTGGAGTAATTTGTAACTTGTTGTTGATCATTGAATTCTCTTGAACCCATTTGTTGCTAAATTAATTTAATTAAAAACAATAATTTTCAAGCAATAAAATTGTATTTAATAAATTTGTATTCCGATCATCCATGAAACACTACCCTACGAGTCAACCACAATAATTGATTTCCAAATACAATATTTGCAGGCTTGCGAAAAGATGAAAGGCCCAGTTGAATGAGTGTTTTGTTGCGATACATTTTTTTCAATGTTTATTTCAAGAATCTTTTTTCAAATTTGGAAATATTGTTGGATTGGTTAAGCTAAACTTTTTTCATGATGCCCTAATTGTTAAATTTTTTTTAAACCATTCCATTATCATTCATAACGTTTTGTTGTGGTGGTGGAACCATCAAGTTAAGTTAATTAGTTGAAAACTGTACTGTGGTTGTTGTGAACGAGAGTTTGAACAGATTCTTGTGGAGTGGTCCTATTTGTCTCCACCTCTCCCTCGTCTTGCAATCTCACATGATGACATCATTTTGAGATCATCTCTTGTTGATGACTGGCACGAACTTGATCATTGGCAAATAAGGTTGTTGTTGTTGTGGACATTTCTTATTGAAATACCAAAAAGCAACTCCCAACACAATGGCAACAGTTCAACCTCCAACAAACATGACCTCGAAAGCAGTACCACCATCCAATATTCAAAGAGAAAGGAGGAGGCGATCACCTCCACGATCGAGAGAAGCATCCGATGGTTTATGTACAGAAATTCTTACATTAATAATCAACTCCAAAGACAATTGTCCAATCCAAATTCGAGAAGTTCTTTCCATGCTTAGCTTTCCTGCTTAGCTCTTGATTAGTTTCAGAGTTTTCAGCTTTTCCTTATTTTGGTGAGCTTTCTGGTTGTGGACGTGGAGGTCGTCTTTGTGAAGGTATTGGTGGAAGTTGAGATGGAGAGGGTCCAAGGTCATTCATGTTTCATGTTGTATTCAAGAACAGAATTGAAGTGAGTTTGTTCTTTTTCTTGTTGTTGTGGACTTTGAAACAACAACAGGATTAATAAATACTACTACTAGTCTTCTTTGCACCAAGTGCTATATATTGTGCACTGATTCTGAATTCAATTGAATTGATCGATACTGAAGATCAAGTTGATAAGACAGCCTTTGTAAGTTTTGAAACAGATTGAAGACACTGACAGTTTTACAGTTCGGGAATAAGAACTCTGATCGCGCGCGCTCTTTCAGGATTTCTCCACTTTCTCATCTCCCGAGAACTGAACCATCGCACGAGAGAGGAGAGAGAGTTGTTGTGAATTGTGTTTTTTCGCTTGGATAATGGACCACGAATGGAATTAGTCCAGCGAAAGTCCTTAGGACTCTGGCTTGGCCAAAGATCACCCAAACACTGCGCATGCATAAGAGAATACTGTCTGGATGAGTTCCTCATCAATTTTCAATTTAAAAACCAAAGTGCACTACCACCACCATCGTCCTTGTTGTTGTCTCAGCAGCTTCATCCTCTCTCATCATCACAATGTACGTATAATTTGACAATAATTTCCTTGACATTAAAAATTTTTAATTTTGAGAATATTTACAAAGAATATCATTTGAGAGAGAACACACAACATGATGGTGATGATGATTCCAATCATCGTTCTCAATAAATGAATATTCATTCATCAATGACCATTTAATCAGAGGATCCTCCTCCACACAAACCACCTCCGCCTCCTCCACTCGTGTGAAATCGATTCTTGGTATTAGGTTCTGCTTTGACTAACATGTCAGGAGTGTTTTCACAGTATGAAATGAGTGATTTACTTGCTTCCGAGACTGGAATTGCTTTTTGGCATGCTTCTAACTCTTTTCTCAGTCTTTCGTTTTCTTGTACGAGTTGTTGCAAAACAAAGTCATTCATACGAGACATTTTTTAAAAATGACGAGTGACGTTTGTGATGGCGATTGTCATCCAAAATAAAAATGAAAAACAAGTGTAAGTTCATGGCCAAAATTACGGTTATGTTTATTACGGTACAATCTGTGATGATGATGATGATTCGGTTCGTTCATGATGATGTCATGTGGCTGTCATGTGTCGAATTGGACAAAAATTAATATATTTTATTTTATTCATCACAATGAATCACCACCACTTTAATGATGATGGATCGGAAAATGAAATGTCGAATCTGAAATTTACATCTTGCCGTTGTGATCACATTGGCAACATCATCACATTGTTACACAAAATATTATTTAGTAATTGAAAAGTGGAGTGGAAAGGTTTGTTATTGTTGCGAGTGATGATAATGTACTATCATTGCCTCATATAAATTCTTAAACGTGTTGGATGTATTCACATTTACAACATCGTGGTTGACACTATTTTGACATTTAACTTTTAAAGGATTGTGAAGAATGGGCAGGAGAGATTGGTCTCTCGAAAAATACAAAGAAAATTTTGAAGAAATTCACAGGGTAAGTCCATTCGAATGGTATTGAGTGTTTGAAAACATTTATTTCCATCATTCTCTGAATGCATCTCTTCCATGAACCATTCATTCAATTTGAATTGAAAAATTTGAATTTCAAAAATTTCACATTCGAAACACTCAAATAGATCAGATTTAATATCCATTTACAATGAGTGTGGAGGAGATATTGAAAAAATGAATGAATACTTTAATGGAGAAATTAAGCCATTTGGTGAATTGAAAAAGTTTCAATTTCAACTTGAAAGAATTCGAGACAATTTAATGACCTACTCTGAAAATTTTGCAAAATATGAAAAATTGAGAGAGGAGAAAAAGAAGAAGAAGAAATCAGGTGGTTTCTTTTCTACCAAATCGACAGCATCAGTTTTAGGAGGAGGATTTATTGATGATCCATTCATGTTCACTCGAGAGAACATTCTACAACAGACTCCAGAAGAGGTGGGGAATTTGATGACCATGCTTTGGAAAGCCTCTCTAGCAAAGAATAAGACATCAGTCACTCAGCAACAAATTGACTCGGTCACGAATGACTTGAAACAATGCATGATAAAAATGGAAATTGATGGGGAAGTGTTTCTGGAAATGCAAACAGCAGGAGATTGGACCTTTTGCTTTCAGAAAGAATTGGTGAGATATTTGGATCAGGTTGAGTTGTTTTCATATATTGTGTATGATTATCTGCCTCAAAAGAAGGAATAGGAAGATTCCTCTTACAAGCTTGTAAATAATTTCCCAAAAACACAAATTGATTTTTCCAACTATTTGATCTTGTGTGTATACAAGCAGGTCCGCAGTACTTTTAAACTAGTTCATGCACACACATGTACATAAATGTAATGTTATTTAATTTGATAATAATTGTGGTGGTGAGTGAGGAGCAAGCTCACCAAGTTACAGAAATGTGAGTTCTGTGTCAAAGTGTGCCCATTCATCTTTGAAGTTCTTAAAGCCCAACGACAAGCACGCAGTAAATCGACACATACCATTCGTTGCTTATTCACAAAAGTGATAAGGAATGGTAAAATGCGAATGAGAAAGATGACTACGACAAACTTTGACCGAACGGAATTTAACAGTGATTGACTCCTCCCTGCACTGTATGTTCCGTTGGGTCGTTAAATGAAGTCGTCCTCATTGAATTGGTCTTCTCCGGCCAAGTGCTCATCATTTTGATAATAAGACACTTCATCCATGTTCATTGGATAGGTCAAAATACCACCCATACCACCAAAACCTTTGACAAATTGAGATCCTTCAGGAGTACAGTCAGTCACAATCTCCAAATTACATCCCTTGGTTTTGTAGTTTTCAACAATCCATTCCAATAAAGAAACAGATTCATAGTCCAATGTGTTACCATTCTCATCAACGGTATGTTTGTTTGACTTGGCCTCTTCGGGTGTCAAGTATTTGACAACATATTCACCGTTTGGTTGCTTAATGTTGTATCTGAGATGAGGAAGGTTTTCCCATACAATAAGTGTCTTAATGGCACCCATGTCCATTGCAGAAAGAGTTTCCTTTACACCGAAAACAAACTTGTTTGTATCCTTAGAAATTTCTGTGAAGAATTCATCAATAATTTTCTTTTCACGAATAAAGTTGACCTCTTTCAAACATTCTTGTGACAACTCGATTGCTTGTTGGAAACCAATTTCACCTCCGTAAGCAATATCGACAACTTTCAAAATAATGGCTTGAAGACGTTGGTCAAGTAAATCAGTACGAGTCAAATCAACCTTAAAGTCAGCAGAACCAGCAAGAATGAGACCAGAAACGTTTGGTCTATCGTTGGTAATAAAGTGTTGGACAGCCAATTCAGCACATCTTCTCACATAGTTGTGTCTCTTTTCTAAACGCAATCTAGCAAAACGCAAAGCAGATTGACCACCACGACCGTGCTTCTTTGGCAAGTCAACGCTAATCTTTTGAAGAACAGTGCTAGTATTTCCTGAGAGTGTTCCGTAAAGGCAACCGTTACCATCCATAATAATAAAACCAAACTTTTCATCACTTTCAAGCAATTCTTGTAAAGGCTCAACATGGAATTTGTTATCACACAAATACAAGGAAGTGTTGATTGGCTTGAATGGTTCCATATCATAGGTGACTCTCTTTTCCTTTCCGTCTTCGGTGAGGATAGTGCCAGAGTAGACAACCAATCCGTTATCGGGTACTTTTGTAATCAACTTTAAACGTTGAATGGTAGAGGTAATAGCGTCTTGAACTGAAATTCTATTGACTCTGCTTTTAATGTTCGAAGCGGTACCATATTCTTCTTGTAACATTTTGGTTACTCTCGCGATTTGATCCTTTGGAGGAATAATGAGAGAAATCATACTGGTACCGTTACCTCTTGCCTCGCTCAGGTTTTTAATCAGCTTTTTAATTCTCCATTGTTCAATGGTTCTATCTTCGTGAACACTTTCGCTCATGACGTGGTTTGATGATGATATTATTGGCTTTTAACCTGAGGAAGAGAAAAATTGAGAGAGTGCTTGAGATATTTTTTTAAATTCAAAAATTACTCTGAATTTTATTGGTGATGGCTTTCAAGTTCCAAGATTTCAATGTTGAGGATGAATCCAACTAACTCAAAACACTGGACACGATTGCATGATGATCCAGTCTCAGTCACAACAACTCCTTGTACCAATTGAAGTTTAATAATTTATTTAATCTCTCAATAAATCAACTAGGGAATAGATTTCATCTGAAACTGCAGAGTACTTGTTACCCAGGTCTTCCTTTTCCTTTTCCGACTTGGCAATAGCAATATCCTTCATGTAGTCAAACTTCTTTTGCTCTTTCTTTTCAATTTCACTAATAGTAGAAACAGCCTTAGATTGTGCTTTTGACAACTCGGCAACGATTTCATTCTTAATGATGTCTGCCATGGCTTGTCTCTTCTTTTCAACTTCATCAATAAGCGTTGAAATGTTTCTTTGAGCAATCGACTTTTCTAGATCTGAATACCATGAGTCTCTCTCGAAGAACTTTTCAATATATGACTCAACTAATTCGTATGACATGACTTCTCTCTCTTTTTCGAGTTCTTCCTCTGATTTTTGAATGGAAAAGTCCAATCTTACATAAACAATCACAAACATGCAGAAAGCAAAAAGTGAACCAATCACCAAGAGTGGTTCGAAATAGGCTGCCGTAACTGGGAAATTGTAAGAGAGGAGGAAATTTTCATTGTGTTCTGGAACGACATTCTTCTTCTTGACAACAACCACAGTTCGTCCCCCAACATCAAGATATGTCTTTAAATTTTCTCTATGTTCACTGTCAATTGGGAAAGAGGTACGGAATTCAATATCAGAGGCACCTTCTGGAACAATGACACGAAGAGTGAGATCCTCAACTGGAGCATCAAAAGGCACTGAGAATTTGTATCTCAATTTGTGCTTTTCTGGATTGTTAAGTGCTGTGGTGAGGTAGTCACTGATTGGCAAATTGTAGCCAATATAAAAACGAATTCTCCATCCACCAAAAAGTGGGAATCTTGGATAAAAATCAACCTCAAGGTTCTTTCCAACAACACGAATATCAGATGATGAAATATTTCCAATTCTATCTCTAAAGTAAATGTCAGTGGCAGTAAGTGGTAAAGTGGCTGTAATCTTTCTAAATGAAGATGGTGATGTTTGAGGTGGATTCTTTGCATATTCATATCTTGAGAATGGTCCAACTAATTTAGCTCCACCATGTTTGATTTCATAGTGTTCTTCAATAGCCAAATTACCCCAATGAGAAATTTCGACAGTTCTATCCACTGATTCAACAATAAAGAATGGTCTATCATTGGTGTAGTGAGCTCTCATTTCATCCACAGAGAATGGACTCACATCACGATATGGTCCATATTGAATACCAGTTCCCTTGTTTTCAACAGGCTTAACTTTTGTAGAGTATGACTCAATCGAAGATGTTCCGACTTTGAGAGTGGCTACTTGTTGTCTCACCTTGTAAGGAGAGAAAAAGTAGGCGTTACTCTCGAAAACAACTTTTTGATGTTCGCTTTGTGTAATTTCCTTTGGGAAAGGATGAACAACATTGACATATACAATATTAATGACTAAATCAGCCTTTTGATTGGCTCCCAAAGGAGAAGAGAGTTCAATTTCAAAGAAGGATGCATCTCTGTGGTAGATCGTGGATTCGTATATTTTGTAATACGGTGATGTCATTGTGGAAAGCAACAATATATTATCATGAAATTTTGTGAAAGAAGATAACGGAAAGTATTAAAATCATTATCGTACAACATTGATATTATATAATCTATACTCGATCCGTTATCATCATTCCACTTACTTGTTCAATTCATCATCAAATTTGTGCTTGAGAATATTCAAAGAAGCGGATTGTTGGCGAGCAGAAACATAGGCAACATTGTTCATTGATAATGACTTAGGGAAAGCCAAATAAAAGTATTTAGTCTCGGATGATCCAACATTTTGAATTGAACATTTTACTTCCTCTCTCACCATCGTATTTTGTGTGGTGTCGATTGTTCTATCGATGGATAATATTTCAATATTCGAGTACACATTGGATTTGGCTTGAAGGAAAGTAATCAATAATAAACACGATAATAGTACTAAACAGCCACACAGCAAGCTTCTTCTCGTCATGATGATGATCAATACGTGTCCGACAAGCCTTCTTGCTTACAAATTTTTTGAATTATTTATTTCACGTCTTTACCAAGACAACCAAGTGCAAGAACTCAATCTCTCAATATTGTTGTTTTTGCTATGAGTAGACAATCCGGAGAAAGGAATTGGAGATTCAAAAAAGGAACATCCAACGTCAGATGGATCATTGATTTTATTAAGGAGAAATCAGATTTATATAAGGATGAACCACTTGGCTTTGTAGGAGATAATTCAAAAGTTCATAATTTTGAATTGATCAAAAAAGCTATTAAATGCTACGGACACATGGTTCATGCTTTATTCTCCTCGACTGAATCCGGTAGAGAATGCTATCAATGTCTTGAAGTGAGAGATTAAAAAGGAGGTCGAAGAAGAGCAAGAAGAGTTAGATGCGCTGAAAAAAGATGCACCACATGGTCCAAGCAAAGCAAAAGAATGGAGATTTAACAAAAGGTTACAGGACATGCGATAGAAAGTTTAACAGATGATCATGTGCAAAGATTTCATGTTAACTCTTATATCCACATGGCGAAGAAAGGGCAGTCTCTTTCGACCAAAATGGAAATTAATGGTCCTAGCTTAAATCCAGAATCAAAAGACAACAGCCAATTTTACCTAGATTTTAAACATGTGTTTCTTCAGGTGGATAGTACATATCTCCCATGATATCAAACTCAAGCGTATCAATTTTCATTGAGAAGGCAATGCAATGGCCATTAGAGACATGATTCTTGAATTCAGTAATATCATTCGTTCTGTAAACTGTTTTGTGACATTGCTCACAGAATCGTGTATTCTCAGTTACATACTGTAATTGATCGTACTTGAGTGGGCATCTTTAAGGAGAGTTGTTGTGAAACATCAATCGAAAACCATTTGTTTTTTAAAATTATTTTTCACTTACTTGTAATTGAATTCGCATCCCTCAATAAAGAATGAGCTGTCATCAACGTTCAACAATACATTGAATTTGAAAGGATCTGTTGTTACGTTTCGAGAGAGTGGAAGAACCGATGGAGCGTAAAGTTTCAAATGGTTCACTCTTCTGCGCAACACATGCATCCAATTCTTGACATTCAATGATTTTTCGAATTGAGGGAAATAATAACAAACCAAGGGTTTCCACACTTCTCTTTGAACTACTTCAAACTCTTTCTCTTCCTCTTGTTTTTTGTATTGTTTTGCAAGTTGAGGAACATCCGTTTCGCTCAATGAATTGATGCGTTTTGATTTCAACTTGATATATTCTTTGGCTCGAGAGGGTGATTGGTTGAATAGAAATTTCAACAGAAATTGATCGGTGGCAGCGAACGAAAAGAGAGTCTTTAAATCCATGAAGGAAACAATTTTGATCACCACTTCCGATGGAAGAGCACAACTCTTGAATGGATGTTCTTTCCGATCTTTCCCATAAGAAGCCACTTGGTGTGTGTTGGGAGTTGGCGTTTGGGAGGATGAAACACAATTCAAATCCTCATCAGCAACGTTGTGATTCAATCGAGACCACTTGAACATTTTTTTGTTGGTTGAAAGGATCTAGATCATTATTCACAATGTACAAAAAAAGAAAACTTTGAACCTTGAAGAGAACTCATCATGTTTTCGACTTGCGGTCGATTATTTACTTTTGAGTTTCAGTTCTAGCAAATAATTGCTTATGTTCAGGCACAGGAGTGACAGGATCTTTGCTTTCAATAAGGACCCGATGTAAATTCTCAATGCATAATTGCTCCATATCAAATCTCGTTTCCTCTGTTTGTGTACCAATATGTGGCAATAAGGATATACATGGATTAATGGAAGCCAATTCTAACAGTTCCTGAGTAATTGTGGGCTCAAATTCAAAAACATCCAATCCGCATCCAGCAATTTTGTTTGATTTTAGAGCTTCCACAAGATATTTCTCATGAATCACTGCTCCTCTTGCAGTGTTAATAATAATACAACTCTTTTTCATCATTTCAAATTGTTTTTTGGAAATAAGGTGACGAGTAGATTCGGTGAGAGGCGTATGAATTGAGATGATATCACTCTCTTTCAAAAGGTCATCCATGTTTTTACAGTACTCAACGATCGGTTGATTGTTGTATCCACCCATCTCTGAAAGGTGTTGTCCAACTCGCGTCAGTTTTTCTTCAACATCCTTTCTTTGATTTCTTTGATGATATACAATTCTCATTCCAAATGAAAGCGCTCTCATAGCAGTTTTAGTTCCAATGCTTCCCATGCCAATAATACCCAATGTTTTACCTTTCAGATCATGGCCCATGAGTGTTTCATAACCTGATTTCCACTTTACTTGTCTGAGATTTTCTTCAAAAACTCTTGTTTTTCGAGATGCATTCAACATGAGAATCATAGCAGTATCTGCAGTTGCATCTGATACCACGTCAGGAGTATGAGTGACAATTATTGGCTTATCCTTTGTTGTGAGAGCAGCTTGGACATCTACATTATCGTATCCAACGCCATGATTTGCAATGATTTTCAAGTTATCTTTTGCCTCTTTTGAAAGCTTTGCGAAAAATCCATCATTCGACAGTTTGAACTGTGATTTCCATCCAACAAAGTAGAGACCATCTGGTTTGTACTCATTGACTTGACTCACAAAATTTTCAAGACCTGAATGATATATAAGAATATTGTTGCTTTCAGTATCCATGTCCAACTCGAACACCAACCTTTTCCATCAAAAACTTTGAATGAAAACTTATTCTCAAATTCTTTTTCATCATGATACGCAAATCCATTACTCATAAATATCTTGTAAGATCGAATGGTTGATTCCGAATGATGATGGCTCATTACGATCGAAGAGAAGCCAGAGTGAGGCTTTGATCTGATGAATAGGTTTATTTTTTTCATTTTTTGATCTTCCAACTTAAGTTCCAATAAACGGTCCTGTTGTTGAATTCCTGATCATTCTTAACAAAGGAATGATCATAGGATATCCTCGTAGTAGGAATGATGGTTGTCAATGACTTCAAGTGTTTTAAAGGAAAAGTTTTTTGAGAAAACAAATTTTAAAAAATTATTTGAACTTTCCACAATGATTTCATCTGCATCATCCAACCAAACCAACTCAATGACACTAATCTCTTCGGAAGATGAGGAAAATAAGAGAAAATTGGAAATATCATTTTCTAAAACAGTTCCTGCTTTCAATAACACTTTTGATGATGAAGCTCATCATGATGAGCAAATGAGTGCATCGGAACAAGAGGAGGAGCTTTTTGAAATTCATCCACTGAGTAGCACAGTGTTAGCAATTTCATTGAAAGAATCACCAATCAACAACCCTCAAGTGGCTGCCACGAGAACGGATGAAATTGTTCGAGTCTTGTCCAAAGCCCTTTCCAACTATTACCATCCGAAAACAAAGAATTCCATTCCTATCACTCATTCAAAAAAACAGAATTTATTGAGACTTGATAAGGTGATGGAGTTATTGAAACAATTTACAGAATGGGCAAAAGAAAATGCTTGGGAAGTATTCTTGTTCAGACTCTTTGATTGCATTATTGTGTTTTGTGTCTTATTTTTCATGAAGCATCTTTTACCAAAGAGCGTGACAAGAGTTTTGGAATGGTTTATTGATCCTCTTGTGGATTTTGAAGGCTTTCCTTTTTCTAATTAAAATATTATATATTTTGTAATATAAAATTATATTGTTGGTTTATATTATACCAACGAGGCATATTTGTTGTTGTTCCATCATTCCTTGACTTCATCATCACAACGACAAAGACTGATATTGGCAACACATTCCAAGTTCTTGAATCCTCACTGTTCCATAAGATTTACCCTCATTCCACCAATGAGGAAGACCTGTTTGCACACGAATCAGCAAGGCACCCCGAAAACAGATCAGCAAAGCCCCACACAGATCACACTCTTCTTCCTTTACCTGTCACAAGTCTACTTCAAAAAAAAAATCACAGTGTTGGCTGGAACTGCCATCGTGTTGTTGCTAATTCACCCTCTGTGAGAGTTTTCATTTTTGCACAAAACCCTCTAAGCAAAGAGACAACAAAAAACTTGTCGTCCTTCTCTTCATCATACAAAATTATCATTTCTCTCAATTGAACTTCACAGGAAAGAACTTTTATCATGTTCGGTTCAAGCACTCCACCTCATGATTTTGGAGAGTCCACAACAAATTCCTCGATATCATTGACTCTCTCCACACCTCGACAATCAGTCTCATCCTCCGATAGTGGTAAAACCTCGACGAGCGAACTTTTCAATTCAAAAGAAAAACTCATCGTCATTGTAGACTCGATCGATAATTACAAGAACAACAACAACAATGAAACATCAAAATCATTGCCAGACAGTGCTGGAGTTTATGTGAAAGTATTTTTTGATAATCAAGTGAGAGTGACAAGTGTGAAAACATTCTCTAGTAATACAAATCCATGGCACATCAAGTTAGGAAAACGAGTGATTATTCCCTATGCAACAAGTGTTTTGAGTGTTGGAAAGTTGTGGCTTGAAGTATTCGAGACAACGGGAGAGACCAAAACCGTTGATAAGAGATTGGGAAGAACAGAACCAATCAAAATTAGTGTAGGTTTTCCATTCTTATGTGGATGATTCCTATTTTAACTTGAATCTCTTTTCACGCACGTTTTGTGAAATTGTCGTCAATGATGTCTGGCGTCACAATCATGATAATATTCCGTCGTCGTAGGCTTTCGACATGAATCATCCAGTCGAATTTTCACTTAACCTTACCGATGAAATTCAAGTACAATTCAGATTTATGAGAGCTCCATTGGCTAATAGAGGTCACTTTAAAGCAATGGAACAAGGTATTTATTCCCTCCTTCTGAAAATAAAAATGCAAGGTGATGGAATTATGGAAAATAACAATCGAAGAATTGACACAGAAGAAGAACAAGAGATTGAAGAGGAAGAGCTTGTATCACGAACACCAAAAGTGATAAAATCTGGTTATCTGATCAAGAGAGGACAAGGAAATTTTGCCAAATGGGCACGACGATATGTCGAGTTGGATGATAATTTACTCTTGAAGTATTATGCTTCTGATTCCGAAGAGGATCGGAAAGAACCTTTGGGAATTGTTGTCATTGACAGTGATTCAATGGTATGTTGTGAAATGAAAAGAATTTGTGTCATATTAATGCATTCATTCGGAATCCATGCCCAAATACTTATGCTTGAAATGACCATTGTGTTTCTTCATTTTATGACCTAGATCTATGTTCCCAGAGATGAAGCTATGGAAAAGGAATTACAAAAACAGAGAAATATTGAAAAATCCAAAGAATTTGTCTACTACAATCAAGCTTTGCTTTTCGATGAAGACGATCCCACAATGACTTTGGAAACCATGAATGATCTTGATTTGGATGAACAACAAACCATTAACTTGATCAGAAGGAAACGAAGAGAGTTGGAATTGAGAGGTCCAATGCTGGACGTTGATGAATTATATCCATATTATTTACTTGCATCTACAGATAGTGAACATGACAGAAATCAAATTATTGATGAAATTATTGAAAGTATTGAAAATGAAGAGACAGAACCTGTAAAAATCAAATCACAAAATAAGGAAGAACGAAAACTTGACAAGTTTTTTAACCTTGTCAATCCAAAAGGTTTTAAATTTTCATTATCCTGTCAAATTAGTTTCAGCAATGGCAAAGAACATGAAAATAGAGAACACATTTTCATTGCTGATTCTGAAGAAGCAAGAAAAGAGTGGATCACATCTATTTGTGATCACATTCTCTTGGAAGAAAAGAGAACCGATTTACGTGATCCTGAAGAAGAAATTACAACCAAGATATTTCCATACTTGGACTTTTTCGAACTTCTCACAACAAATACTGATCTTCATGAGGTTGTGCGATGCTTTAACTCATTCCAAATTAACGTATCGGAGAAGATGGTTGCTCCTCTTCTCACACTCTTCGATTCCTCTGATTCTCCAAAACCAAGTGTTGATTTTGTGAAAGCTGCTGTCACAGTGGAAGTGGATTGTGCTGAATCATCAGGAACACTTTTCAGAAGAAACAGTTTGTCATCCAAGCTTGTCACTCTCTTTTTCAAAGTGTTTGGATTACGATATCTCACAAAAACAATCAAACCTTTCCTTTTAAAACTGATCAAAGAAAATAAGAGTTATGAAATTGATGATGAGAAAATTGGTTCATCGGAAGTCGCTGACAAGAATGCAGCATTATTGGAAGGTTTATGTACAGAAGTTCTTACATTAATAATCAACTCCAAAGACAATTGTCCAATCCAAATTCGAGAAGTTCTTTCTCACACATTCTCTGAAGCAGAAAAGAAATATCCATCGAGTGGAGAAATGTGTGTTGGTGGCTTACTCTTCCTTAGATTTTTCTGTCCAGCATTGGTCACACCTCAACTTTTTGGTCTCGTCAAAGATCCGCCTCCAAAGAATGCTCAACGTACACTCACACTCTTGACAAAGATTCTACAAAATGTTGCCAATCAAATTCAAGTGAGTGAAAGTAAGAAGGAAAAATTCATGAAACGAGTGGAAACTTATACAGCCAATCAAATTGAAAAGACAAAACAATTTTTAAGAAACATGGCCGAAGAACCCAAAAAGGAAATTAAGGAAACGAAAGAAATTGTTCCTGATCCGATCAAATTACAAAGTTTGGAATTTATTGCTCATCACTTTGGAGAAGCATTTGCAAAGAAGTATTACAACTTTGAAGGAGATGTTTTAACAGAAATTAATTTTTACAAATTTGCAAATCAACTTGCTCTCATTTCAAAATCAGGACTCGACAAGAGAATCAAACAATTGATTGGAGATGGACCACTCCCACAACGAGTTTCACGATCCTCCTTCTCCTCCAACACCAACACCACCACTACTACTATCAATATCACCACCACTAGTAGTAGTAGTACAACGGCAGCATTCTCTACCAAAACAAGTCAGCAACAACACACAGCAAAATCTCCAACCACCACCACCACCACCACGACTCCTTCCTCGTCCAATTCTCTCTCTGTGGCAACTCCTAACAATAGTAGACATTCTTCTCCTACCACTCCAACACATGAAGATGCACCTTCATTGAAAAACAAGCCCCGTTCTCCTTCCATCTCTGTGGTGGATATGGATCGCTGTCAATCGGCCAATGTGAAAAAAGTGGACTCATCGAAATGGCACACCAAAAAACAAACCAAAACGAGTTCGACGACTCTGTTGAAAATCATCAAACGTAAAGAAAATGAACAACAATAAATGAGTTTCATGTGCTTGAGTACAAGCTACTCTTGAGGTGAGAAGAATGGAGGTTCAAAGAGAATGTTGATGATTTCAAGAGTGAAATGAATTTTAAAATTCCAAATTCAACAAAAATTTCAAAAAAATGAAACGATCGCATGGAGAGAGTTTGTTGTCGTCATCACCTCGGATTAAAAAGACAAAATATGCAGCTGTAAATCAAGCATTAGAAGAGGAATTTATGAAACATCCTTCTCAGGATATTAAAGAATTTTTGGAAAATGTACAAGTGATGCAATGGAGAATTCGGGTGAATCCCGATGAACCTTTTTCTCTCGGACAAGTTTCAAATTGTACTCTTTCCATCACTTATTGCTCGTTACAAGTAGACTCACTTTTTGATGCTGCTTTACCTTCAAAAGTAAAAGAAAGAGAGGAAGCAAAGAAGAAATTAAAATTAATTTTGGCTCAAGAAGAGGAAGAACAGGCTAAAGAAAAAGAGAAAATACCCGGATGTGTTTTACAAGCATGTATCCAAGATGATGATAAGAGAAAAAAGTTTGTTTTGGCAACATTGACTCATCCTTTAAAGAGTGAAACTAATCTGAATCACATGTTCTCTGCAGATGAAATTGGCAATTTAACTTTCGAATTGAAAGGAAGACCATATTTATTGAAAGAAAAGTGTATTGGAGTTGACATTCATGGTTATGTAGAATTTTCTCCAAACGCCACTTTCGAAGATCGAGCAAAAGCATATTTCCGATTGAAACGAAATTATTTTAAAGAAATTGTGGAAAAATTGAAAAAAACAAAATACACTGATTTGGCTCCATGGGAGAAATCGAAAGTAGAAAAGTACGAAAAGCAACAACAACAAAAGAGAGAAGAAGAGGAGGAAGCAGAAAGACTGAAAGAAGATTATACTGAACCTAAGGAATTTGAAAGACAAGGTGTTAAAATCACAAATGTTTTTGTAGGTCATGGCAGAAAGGCACAAATAGGAGACAAGGTTACGATCTATTATAAAGGAAGATTAGATCCAGACAAAGTCAAAACTTTTGATAGATGTACGAGAAAAAATCCATTTAGCTTTAGACTTGGCACAAAAAAAGTTATCAAGGGCATAAATATTGGAGTTGAGGGTATGACCGTATGTGGCATTAGAGAATTGGTTATTCCTCCAGAAAAAGGATTTGGTGAGAAGGGAATTATTGACAAGGTTCCTCCAAACGCCACTCTCTTTTATGATATTGAGCTCTTAGAGTTAACACCAAAGAAGCAATACGACAAGGAATTGATAGATAAGAATAAGGAAAAGCAAGAAAAAGAGAAGGCAAAGAAAGACAAACGCAGTGCCAACTCACTTGTGAAAGATTTAGTTAAGGAGAAGAAGAAAGACAGCACAAAGAAAAAGAAAAAGTCAAGTAAATAAGGTTATCCATTTTAGATTGAAAAGGAAATAATTTCTTGACATATTATTCCTCTTCGTCGTCATCTTGTTTTTCGTTGTTTTGCTCCGTTACAGACAAAATTGAATCTACAAATTGTTCTGGGTAAAATGGTCTTAAATCTTGCACACTTTCACCTAAACCAATGTACAAGACAGGAATTTTGAGCTCATTGGCTATTGCAAGGATAACTCCTCCCTTGGCACTTCCATCAAGTTTTGTCACAATAATTCCTGATATCCGCACATACTTTTGGAACAGTTTTGCTTGCTGAATTGAGTTTTGACCGATGGTTCCATCTAAAATCAGCCATGTGTGATCTGGTGCACCTTTTCTTGATCTGGAACACATTTCATTGATGAGAGCTAACTCTTTCATCGATGCTTCTTGATTTTGTAATCTTCCAGCAGTATCCACAAATACCACGTCAACATCTTCTTTTCGCAGACCTTGCTGAATCGCTTCATACACAACACTCTCAGATGGTACTTTGTAGCTTACTTGTCGAATGTTCTTTGTTTTAACTGGCTGATGAGTCTCGGACTGTTTTTTCAATTTCTCTGATTCTGTTAAATCCACAATTGAACAATCAGGTGTTCTTTCTACCCATGATCTTAATTGGTCTGGAGCAGCTGCTCGCACAGTGTCAGCAGCTGCCACAATCATGTGCCTTACAGTTCCTGATTGTCTATATTTGTGCAATAATTTTCCAATGGTCGTTGTTTTGCCTGATCCATTAACACCACATATTTGAACGACGGTAGGCCTAGATTTCATAGAGAGAGGAGTAAGAGAGACTGATATTTCTTCTTCAGGAGTTCCTTGATTTTGTTGCAATCGTTTCACTATTTGTTGTTGCATTGGATTTTGAAATAATTTTAACATTTCTTCTCTCAAAATAGATTTCATGGGCTTTACATCTGTCATATTTGGGTTGTTTTCTAACTCTTTCTCAATATTTGTAACTTGTGATTTCATCCTTTGAAGTAATAATTGAGTTGTGTTGTTGCCAACGTCACTCGAAAGAAGAGCGCTCTCCAATAATTTAAAATCTTCCTCATTAAATACTTTTCTTTGAGCATTTGCTGAACCTCCAAGAATGGATCCAATCTTTGAAAAAATTGTTGAACTGGTTTTACTCAATCCACCTAAAATTCTGATAATTTTAAATTGAGTGAAAATAAATTTTTAAATTTCATTCACAAGTCATTTCAAACACATCCATAATATCATTTTTATGATAACAGTTTTTTATATAATTCCGAACATATATTTTCAAAAAATCATCATGATGATGCATCTCCATCTTTATTTTATCACTCAAAACTGAGACTTACCTGCTAAACATTTTTTTTTCAAAATCTCAAAAAAAATACGATAAGGCTTTCATCAGAAAGGGAAATTCCATTCCATCAATTTATTTTCTGATCAATCATGAACAATATTCATGAGAAATCATGGTTCTAGCACAAACACCAGTAATTGTTGATAATGGAAGTTTATTGATTAAAGCCGGATTTTCTGGAGAGGAACAACCAGCTTGTGTGTTATCATCTTTGGTCGGAAGACCCAAACCAATGCACCAGAGTCCGGAAATGCTAGGAGCTGAATCCAAGTTGATTTATTTGGGTAGGGAAATATCCTCAAACAATAGATGCTTTTTGAATGTTACGCCAAGTATAGTCAATGGCACTGTACAAGAATGGGACGATATTGAATCCGTTTGGAATTATCTATTTTTCAAAGAATTACGCTTAAACCCAATCGAGCATCCAATGCTCATGATCGAACACGATCTAAGCCCAATATTTAATGCTGAGAAAACAATGAGTATCATGTTTGAAACTTTTAGGGTTCCAAAGTTCTATTCAAAGACATCTGGCTCACTAACATTGTATAGCAGTGGGTATTATACAGGTATTGCTGTCGATGTTGGTCATAATGTGACCACAATGACGCCCATATATGGAGGTGAGTGTAAGGCCGATAGAACATTTCGACATATTGTTATTCAATTCGAATTTAGGATATACATTTTATAATGCTGTGAAGCGTGTTCACATAGGAGGTGATGATATCACAACACACCTGAAGAAACTATTAATGACTGAAAAAGGTTTTTACACCGAATCTTTCGGAGAACATGAAGAAATTCGAATGATGAAGGAAAAATGTTGCTTTGTGGCAAGGAATTATGAGGAAGTTATGAATGTTTTAATCACTCCTCGGTCATCATCTACAATATCCATACATGATTTTTCTACTTCTTATACACTTCCCTGTGGAACTTCAATTGAGCTTGATAGCGAGCGATTTAGAGCTCCTGAAATATTGTTTAAGCCTCAATTAATTGGAAGAGAATGCGAAGGGATACCACAGCTCATCCATTCAAGCATTATGGCGTGCGATGCCGATGCCAGACCAGAACTGTTTGACAATATCATTGTTTCAGGAGGTAGTACACAATTTCCAAATTTTGACGAGAGATTGCAGTTCGATGTGTCAAGTTTAGCCAAAAGAAGTGTTCAGATTAAATCGTGTGACACTGAAAACAGATACAACTCGCCATTCATTGGTGGAAGCATTTTGACAAGTCTTGCCTCTTTTAACGACATGTGGATTACAGCAGAAGAATTTAGCGAGACAGGGTCATATGCTTTGATGCGAAGAAGAAAGGATCAATATTATTACTAACAATTTCAACCTTCCTAATTGAATTGTACAATACAGTTTGGCTTCTAAGTTTTTTTATTGTAGTGCTTTAGAGTGGAGATCACATAGTAATAAATACATAATTGTAAATATTACTCTTCATCTTCGTCATCTTCTTCGTCACCATCCTCTAAATCCTCTTCACCCACATAATAGGCAAAACCACTTTCTAAAGCCAACTGTTTTCCAAAAGTCCGTTTGAAAAGATTTATCTTCTGCAAGGCACTCTTGGTCAATGGAAGAATAGACGTGCCTAGTGTGAATGGAAGAATTTGACCGCTCACAAACAAGTAAAGTCCATTCGTTTCAGGAAAGTCCACATTTCTTACTGTTTCCGCTTGCTCATTAAATTTAAAATATTTGTGTTGATCTAATTTGGAGGAAAGTGATTTGTCAAGTGGAACCCATGTAAAAGTTTCATTACAAAGTAGCTCAGAGGGATAATATTCGCCCTTGTATCTCATCTTTTTGCATGAATGAATGTAGAAACCAAGATACATGTACTTGAATTGTGGAAATTTGATACTTTCCTTTTGCAACATTTCAATTTCGTTCAAAACTGAGTAAACTCCAAGAGACAAATGTGAATAGTCTGGATCATAGAAGAAATATACTGAGCTAAGGCCAGTTGGTAAAACATCCAATACGCTCACTGCAACAAGTTGATCATCAATTCTATATTGAAGGTGAAAAGTTCCATATCCCTTCAATGGTTTTTCGGGAGAGCTGCTTTGGGTGTCCATATCTAACAAACTAGATTTACATAAAAATCTCTCATAACCCTTCTCTGTAGTTTCTTCTTTGTGAATAGTTTTTTGATATTTTTGATAGACTTTGTACTCTTCTGCTCTGTAACTGGAGTCTAGAAGTACTGTTGTCAATGTTTTTGGTTGGGCTGATTGTGGCTGTGATGATTGGGCTTGCTTGCTTTGCTCCCTTTTGCCTTTTGAAGATGCATTTTCTGTGCTTGGATGTTTCAATGTCACATTAATATATCCATTATTTTCCACCTGAATATTAACATCAAAAGTTTGCTCCCAATTGCTTTGCAAAAGAATTGAAGCAACTTCTGACCCAAAATCCTTCTTGTCACAAACGGTATTGCATTTCAACTTTTTCGATAAGCCAAACAAAGCAAATGCAATTCCACACGAGAATGTATTTGAACTTCTCTGGCTTTTTTGGAATGTTTGCTTTTGAAATAATTCTGTTAATTGTTGTCTCAACTCTTCTTGATTGACAACTCCATCAAAGAATTTGATAAACTTTTCGATATTGTCCTTCAAGAGTGATTGCAACGATTCAGAGAGCTGTCCGAGCAGCTTGTGATCATTTTCATCAACTTTTCTCTTCTTGGTGTCGTGTCCGGAAACTTGTTCTTGATTATCATCATCATTTTGATGATGAACCACACCAGTTTCTAAATATTTCTTCATTCTTTTCAGAACCTTTGATTGTTTCTTGTTCATCTTAAATTCCAATGTGTTTAATCGAATGGCATACTGTGGACAACATGTTTCATTGTTAACCGGTTGATAATAATAATCACCACATCTTCTCATATTCCGATACATCATTTGTTCATAAATATTGGAAGGTACTTGATAAACATGAAATCCAATACTAACTGAAGTATCAGGAGTTCTCATGTACCGATCCGATTCCTCATCCAATGTTTTACAGTAACCACACGAATGAGCATCTTTGCCATGAAAAATGATGGGAGAAATATGAATGGAAGAAGAAGAAGATTTCTTTTGCATTTTTTTTTGAAGACCATGATTTATTTTTACAACCAATTCGTGAATCAAAGGTAAACTTTACAAAATTCTTCTAAAATGTTAATTGAGTGAATAGTGCAGCAACAAATAATGACTTCATGATGATCAAAATAGTGTTAAACACTCTTGAATGAACCGTTCCTGCTATGGAATTCTTCATTGTAAGAAAATTTAGAGCATTAAATTTCGGAACGTTTCATCAAACAGCCTGCTCGATATGGTGATTTTTGACGAGATTGAATTTGAGGAGAATAATTGCGGTTTAACTAAAGCTTCATTTGCGGCGCAACTGGACTGTGCGAAAAGTAATCTCCATTCGTATTGCTTTGTAAAGCTTTCAAGTACGGAATTCGAATGAATTGCACCACACACAAAAAATGTCTTCCAATCAATTACAGGAACTCAAAAAGTATACCACTGTTGTGGCCGATACAGGTGATTTTAAATTGTTGCACGAATATCAACCCACAGATGCAACCACTAATCCATCTTTGATTTTCCAAGCCTGTCAATTGAAAGAATATGAACACTTGGTCCAAGACGGAATTGAATATGCAAAGAAAGTCGGGGGTAGTGATAAGAAGAAGCAATTAGAGGCTGCTCTTGATAAACTGAATATTAATTTTGGATTAGAAATTTTGAAGATTATAAAAGGAAGAGTCTCCACCGAAGTGGATGCAAGGTAAATATTTTTCATCATGATTTCGGATGATGATGATCGTAATCTTGTTTCCATTCAAATATTTAATTGGACATTTAATTATTCCGAAAACATCTATTACCAATTTGTCCACATTGACTTGCAGACTTTCTTTTGATACGGAAGGTACAATTAACAAGGCAAGACATCTTGTTAAGATGTATGAAGATGCAGGAATTTCGAGAGAGAGAATCCTTGTTAAGATTGCATCTACATGGGAAGGCATTCAAGCTGCAAAGATTTTGGAGGAAGAAGGTATTCATTGCAACATGACCTTGTTGTTTTCAAAGATTCAAGCAATTGCGTAAGTATTTAATTTATTTGAATGATGAGACATCGTGTGTGAAATTTGTTGGATGACAACAACGATAGTTGTGCTGAGTCCAAAGCTACACTCATCTCTCCTTTCGTTGGTAGAATTTTGGATTACTATAAGGAAAAGGGACAGAGCTTTGACAAAGCCAGCGATGATCCTGGTGTGCTTTCTGTTACCTCAATTTATGATTACTTTAAGAAGTATGGATATAAGACCGTGGTCATGGGTGCATCCTTCAGAAATACCGGAGAGATTATCGAATTGGCTGGTTGTGATTTGCTCACCATTTCTCCAGCGCTGTTGAAACAATTAGCTAACACTCCATGTGACAATTTGGAAAGACGTCTTTCTCCTGAAAAAGCACGAGAATTGGACATTCCCAAGGTAGAGGTTAATGAGAAGATTTTCAGATGGGAGCTCAACGAAGATGGATGTGCTACAGACAAGCTTGCTGACGGTATCAGAAAATTCACTCAAGATTTAATCAAATTAGAAAAGCTCATTCTTCCAAAGCTTGAATCCGAAAACTGAAATTTATTTCTTTGATCCAAACTGTTTAAATTTGACAGTACACAGATATTGATCATATTAAGATTGTCCAATAAACAAAATCACACAACACTTGCAAGTACTTACAATATTCCATAATGATGAAGAAGGCTCAGCTAAACATTTTTGTGAAATCTTATCTTGCTCTTCCTTCGAAAGATCCATCATTTGAGCAAGTACTTTGAGTAATTTCTCTTTCACAATCCTATCCTCGCCAGTTAAGAATGAGATCAAAATATTCTTTAAATATTCAAGATTGGGAGCTCCTTGCTTTTGAAGTCGTTGTAAATGTTCAATTTCCTCTTTCAATTGCTTTTCCAAAATTTTGAAAGATTTTTCACTGTGCTCTCTTTCTTTGATGATTTGTTTAAGCTTTGAAATTGTTTCCTTGTAGTGCATCATTTCAGTATCTCGTGATGCTTGAAGCTGAGCCAATTCCATGAGTTGATTAAAATCTCTTTCCAATGTCAAATCAGAAGTACTAACAGAAGGAGAGAGATCAGAAATGTTATCTTGCGAAATTGAGGTTGGAGTTGTTGGGCCATCGTTCAAAGCAGATGACAATATTTGAGATTGATCCACCTTTCGAGGTGTTTTCACTGTGGGTGTGCTCTCTGCATTCATCATGGCAGTTAATTGCTTCTTTAAACTTTCATTCTCCTCTTTTATCAAATTCATTTCATTTTCAAGTGACACAAGTTTCTCTCTGACTTGTTCAGCTTCATCGGTCACTTGCTTATTCTCAGATATTTTCATTTGCAATTTGGTAATTTCTCGTTCCTTCTCATCCAAAATTCTTCTATTTCGTTCTCGGGTCACTCTTAATTCTTTTCTGAATTGCTCGTCTAATTCACTGTTCTTGCTCTCCAATTGTCTGAGTTGAAGTTCATATTCTTGAATAAGCTTGGATTTTTCCTCATTAAAATCTTCCTTGGTTTTTGAGTGTTGTTTTTCTAAGGATTTAATTTTGTCTTCCAAATCTTCTTTTTCAGACATGACTTTATCGAGATCCGATCCAAGCTTGACAGCTTTCTCCTGAATAATGATGAAGCTCTGAACTTGTTCCTGAAGATCTTGAATCAATTTAGATTGCTCTTCATTGTCTTCTTGCTGTTTTGTGAGAGACTCCTTCAATTCATTAATTTGATTTTCGTAATCAATTTTGGCTTGATTGAGAGCATCAGTTTTCTTTTTCAAAGCAGCATGGGCACGAGTTTTGTAGGTTTTTAACTCCTCATCCTTTTCGTTGAATAATTTAATTTGTTCTTCGAGTTTTTTGGATTCTTCTGAAAGCCTTTGTTGGAATGACTCTTCATGAATTTGTAGAATAGATTTTTCTGGTAGTAGAGAATCGAGAGGTGAGTTCAATTGTGCATCTGAGTGAATCTGTTTTAATTCCTCAAGATCAATCCACTCAAAAGTATTTTCTACATCATGTTGTACATAGAACCACATCTTGGAATCAAGATCAAGTTTTTTAAGAATTTTAAGATCTTGAAATTTGGGAACCTTTTTTGAAGATGAAGTGGCTGCCTCTTGCTGTTGCTGTTGAATACTAGTAAGTTTTTCACATAGGTCTGCATTGATTTGATTCTTTTCATTGATCGTTATTTGATGTTGTTCGATAGAGAGGTCCTTTTGCGAAATTTTCTCACTCAACGATGCGATCTCTTTTTTGAGCTTTTCAATTTCATCATCTTTAACGTTTAAACTATTCTCCAAATTTGGAATTGTTTCGTTCTTTTTGTTTATCTCTTCAATTTTTGCATTCAATTCTTCTATTGTCTTTTCCTGTGTTGTCACTTGCTTTTTTAATTCTTCGATCTTCTTCATGTCCTTATTGCTAATCACCTTAACTTTTTCTTTCCATTCTGCAACTTTTGTTTTGTAAGAAGAAAATTCTTTCTCCTTTTCTTTGAGTTTCTCTTCGAACTCTTTGCACCGCTTTCTAAGCTCTTCTTCTGTGAGATTCTCCTCAGCATTAGACTCCACTTTAGAAGTTGTAGATTGAGTATTGGATGCAGCTTCTTCGGCTGTGATTGATTTATCTTCTGATGAAGATTCTTTTTTCTTTGCCTCTTCAAACACTTTAACATTATTACTCAATTTTTGCAAGTTAGAGCCCATTTTGCTCATTTTCTCAGTAATCGCTCGATCTCTTTGCTCATAAAGTTGGTCAACTTGTGTCATAAACCCCATCAGCATTTGTCGGACAGATGGATCTAACAAAGTTCCTTTTTGAGAATTTTCCTTCTGCTTAATTTCGTTGTGTTCAAATAACTTAATAGTTTGTTGTTTTGATTTTTCGAGAGTTGTTTCAAATTTACAAAACTTGCCACCAAGGCGTTCAGAAAATGTGGCAATATTTTCAGAGTGTTGCTCCACAATTTCACAAACATTTTTCAAAAAGTCTTCGTACTTTTTCGCAATGTCGTTGTTCACATTTGTAGGAAGAGTAGAGGTGGAGGTTTCACTGTTGTGTGGTGTTGATGGAGTTGTGATGAGATCTCTATTAGTTGGAGCTTTGATTTTTTCTGCCACTTCTTCTCGCGTACATATCGTATCGCTGTCTGAAGTAGTAGTAGTCGATAAATTAACTCGATGATTATTGGTACAATCTTGGGAAGTTTCGGAATCTTGATGTTGTAGTTGGTTTTCATGTTTTTCATCTTTTGAATCCACTTCCGATGTGGTTGCTAATGTCGATGTTGAAGTTTGATGATAAGTTTCTTCCTGCTCCGTATTTTGAGTAGATTTATGTTCCATGTTGCTATTTTCATCATTGGATGGAATTGATGACAATGAAGATTCATTTGATTCTTCTTGTGCTGCTGTTGCCTCCTTCACTATGATCGTTGTCGTGGAAGGCTTTTTACTTGCTTGTTTCTTCTTTGCCATTTTTTTGATGTGTTTTCGCGTCAATTTACCGATTTGATGATGACGCAACTAGTTGCAAGAAGATTGGGTAATGACCAATTTTCAAATTGGAACAATCATCCAATTGACAGAATTTACAAAGCTTTGGATTGATGTCTTGGGTTTTATTGGGAGAGTTTGCTAAATAAAAGATTGTTTCCGAATGAACATATGAAGGCTCCTTGCCGACATAATTCTATTAGACAATTGAATAGTGGATAATAGTAGATCGTATCACGTGAAATTATTAGAGGAGGAGAACCAAAGGGAACTATTGTCTTCTTCTCTTAAAGAATGATGCAAAGAAATCAAAAACGACATATCCTACTGAAAATCCAATAGCAGCTGAGAAAGCAATAAAGAAAGGCTTGATGATAAAGTTTGAAGCATTCACTTGAGCTTCCAGATACTTTTCTCTACGATATTTCCAAACTTTGGCATCGGAATTTCCAGTCGTGAGGAAGTCATCTTCATCCTCATCTCCTTGTTGAGAACGTTGAGGTGTAAAAGGAGTGCCTGTGGTGAGAGGAGAGGACACTTGTGGTTGTTGCTGTTGTTGGGATGCCATGATGGAGGAGCGAGTGAAATTCGTTTTTCCAATTTTTTGAGAGCGAATTTAAATTAAAGCGGGAGAACAGATTTTTGCACGGAAATGAAATGGCCATCTTAAACAATGAGATAATAACAACTAGAGTTTGGCGATGGTTGTGTGAGAATGTTTTGATGAAATTGGGCGAGGATTAATAAAACATTGTGTTTCAGCCCTTATTAATGAGAGTTCGTTGGACAACTGTGGTTTCAATTGTCGAGTCCGTTCTCATTAACAAACGAGTACCATTTCCTCTCCACAAATACTCGCTTCTGATGCAAATTTAAAATAAACTGACACCCGTTTACCCATCATGGAGGACAAGTTTCATCAGGCAAGGTCATAAATACAAGTAGAAGACTTCATTCTCAACGCCGTGGTAGCAGTCATAGGACAAACTTGAATTCCTCAGTCACAGTCCCAAGTCCAGAGATGGCTAGCCAAACAAGCCGAAGAAGTGAAGGCAACAACGAAAAAACCA